>NC_052514.1:4741752-4754252 GCF_014356525.2 Nilaparvata lugens | reverse complement strand
GACAGTTGCTCACTTATGTCGGTGACAATTTTCTAGAACGGCTCGCTTTTATCATTAATAGCATATTAATTGCAGCTGATCATCTGTTATGGGATGTAGTTGTAAATGTGTACAAGGTCTCACCCCATTACATTATTACTAGTAGTTCTGTGAACAGTAGACTTCATGCAGTATTCTCATCCACAAGTACCTGAATGAAACTATAGACCTTATGAAAATACAGCAATAGACTGGCTTATCCACACATCTGTGTAATCACTTGTCAGCTGATTTATGATGAATAATTCTATATTCTGATTTTTACTTTCCTTGCCCTATTACCATAGGTGAGGAAAGTATTGCTTTCCGAAAAAAATTAAGGTACCCCAATTTACAAATTTCTATACGTTTCAAGGTCCCCTGAGTCCAAAAAAGTGGTTTTTGGGTATTGGTCTGTATATGTGTGTGTATGAATTTATTCTATTTCATGCAAGAGAAATAAATGTGATGAATAGCCTATGTACGTGTATGGAAAGTACAAGTTTAAGAATAATATTTATCCGTAAAGACTTACTTGGCAAAGAAAAATAATTGATCGAATGTAGGCGATTCAAAAAACCGTTGCCAACAAATTACTTATTCAAAGAAAATAATAAAATTGTTGGTCAACCAATCAAAGAAATGTCTAGAATGAAGGTCATCAAATTAAAGAAATATCATTGAAATGTCTAGAATAAAGGACCAACCTTCCTTTTATGAATATTCTTACTGGTGCTGAAATTCATCATGGTTTCTAATTTGTAAATAATCAGTAGAGCCTGGGACTAATTTTTTACTTCAAAGTTGATTGTGATCGATTTGAATGAAGAAGACTAAGAAATTGTCAAAAACCACAGATTTATTGATACTTGGAAAGACCAGTTTCGGTTATTACACCATTGTCAATCTCTGATAAACAATGTGATAAATAAATCTGTGGTTTTTGACAAGTTCTTAGTCTTTTTCATTCAATATGAATAATTACCACAATATCAACTTCTCAACTACACAAAATGTGATCGATTTTATGGACCAATAGTATTGTTATCATTATCAATGTGTATAACTGTGAAAATTGATATATTCATTACCCAGCTACTGCTGCCATCTAGAGTGAGAATTCAGAAACTGACACGGCTTGAACTGTCGTCCAATCAGGTGAGAGAAGGCAAAGTCAGGAGGGGAATTGGAAGGCGTGGTCTGATTCCGAGCTGGCTTGTGATTGGTCAGCTGTGTACAGGCATATTTCCATCCAGCTACTGCTGTCACCTGGAGAGAGAATTCAGAAATGAATACATTGTTAATTGGCGACAAATGGACACATTGTTAATTAATGACTATTGTTAATTGAAGAACATAGTTCCTCAAAATTGAAAAAATCGACTTCGGCATTGATTTTACAAGCAATCTTCTTCTTCTTCTATATGCCGGCTCCGCGACGGAGATTGGCGATCATCAATGCAATTTGGATTCTATTGACTGCAGAGATGTTGAGTCAATGTTGAACCACTCTCTCAGGTTCTTTGACCAGGATGTTTTCCTTCTTCCAGACCGGCGTCTTCCTTCAATCTTGCCCTCCATGATCAACTGATCATGATCTTACAAGCAATAAGATTCTCAAAATTCACACAATCTACTTTTAAATCGTCAATCACTTCAATATAATTTGTCGTTAATTTGATTGCAATAATTATCTAAACCTATAAATTCCGGTATTTACTTTCATTTTCTCAAGTCTGCATCAAAACAGGTTGGGTCTACTCATTACCCGTTATTATATTTCATTTTACGACCGATTTTAACTGTAATTATATTCACAACATCAACAATTCAATTCCTTCCACTTCCAACTGTCAGCATGAGTTAGATGTTGAGTTAGATGGTGTTATTCATCAAGATTCTGACAGTTTAAGGTGAGTCTCACTGTAGAGATTTACTCTCAATCAACGGTAATAAGTCGCAGCTTTCAACAAAGATTTACACACCATCATTCATCATTCACTATGATTTTGCTTGGGAGTTTTTATGGAAAAAATCAAGGGCAAACTTTTGAAATGAAGCTAATTTATTATTGATGAAGTAGAAATGAGTGAATGGAATAAGGAGAATGGGTGATAAAATGAATTAGTTATGAAGTGGTTATACCATAGAGAAACGATAGCATAAGTAGATATCCCATGGTATAGGGCGTTTATATCGCAACTTTTACTGTTATCCCAAGCCGATAGTTCACGTAGTTCTTTCCTATGCAACTGTGTGACGCTGGTAGTCTCTCAAATTGTGCCGTTCATACACTATCAACAAAACATACACTATCACTCCTATCATACCTATCATACATACTCCTATCATACACTATCAACAAAACATACACTATCACCCCAACAAAACAGTAAAAATTGACAATAATCGACAGTAATCGGCTTGTGATAACAGTAAAAGTTGCGACATAAATTCCCTATAACATGGGACATCTACTTACGCTATTGTTTCTCTATGGTTATACTGAGTACCAAAATCTTATTGTAAAGTAAATTTCTGTTATTATACATGTAAATTATCAATAGTTTCAATGGTAGCCTATCACATTATTGCAATCATATTCATGAAATCTATACTATAATAAAGGAAAGAACTGGCGTATACACGTACGGGATAGGAGAATTATGTTTAACGCATCATCACGTCTGAACTACTGGACTGATTAACTTGAAATTTTCCATATAGGTCTTAATTAACCGAGGATGGTTATGCCGTTCTGTCAAGTAGTTTTCGAGTCTGTAGGGAACAAAGAAACTAACACACAAAGAGACATTCATTTTTATATATAGAAATTTCATTACTTCAAGTTTTAAAATAGACCCTTGCGAAGCACGGGTTTCCTGCTAGTCAGGAATAAAAAGAGAACTAGCAAATGTATCTATGCCGTGTATCACAAGCCGTGATACAAACAAAACTTTTCTATCGTAGCTGTAAATAACTGAATTTTGAATCAACTAGTTCACGATATTGTCTCTGTCGAAAACTTGAATTATTTAATGCAACATAGAGCTTTTTACAATGGCTATAAATCGGAAAACATGCTTCAATACTTAATAAAGTTTGCAAGTTCACTAAGAACGCAAAACTCGAGTCGTAACTTCAGAAGTTTTCTGTTGGGAGGGGATTAAATTTTTCATCAAAATTCAGCAGAGGAAAGAAAGGGGATGAAGTAGTTAATGAGCTTTCAAGCCTGAGAAACTTACTAATTGCAGAAATATTTCCGAAATTTCAAAATATAATAATTACGTAATGGATTTTTGCGAATTTTTGAACATGGAAAAATGAAGTACACAGAATTGAATTGTTTTTTTCTATGATTCAATTGATGCTGAATTGTTCGATTGAGAGAGGACGTTATCAATAATAAAACTTTTTCATTGCGGATGATGCCCCAATGTGCTTTTTTCTTGTGCGTGGTAGATGGAAAGTTCATGAATGAATTGAACGTCCATGCCATTGGCGTGAGTCGAACCCACGAACCAGGTGGTGCTAGCAGACCGAAGCTCGTAACGCTCCTTAATAAAAAGGTAGGCGCACACAGATCGTGATCGGACGGACGGCACGCATCGGACGGATCGGACAATTAGATTTGATGCATTGTTTTCAATTGGAGTGCGCATACCTATACGGATGCGGATAGGTATGCGCACTCCAATTGAAAACAATGCATCAAATTTAATCTTTCGATCCGTCCGATGACGATCTGTGTGCGCCTACCTTAAAGGTGTATTTTCGTTTGTGCGTAAATTTCCGCAGTCGACGACGACAAGCATTGGTGACATACATATTGTCCAAATTTCAAGTGTGCTAAAACAGCTGATCAAATAACTTTTCATTAATTGTCTTTATTATCAAAAAATCAAACATTTCTAATAATATCAACATATTGCCATATAAAAGTATAAAAAAGTATAAGCTCAAACTGCCACGTTAAAACATAATTGAACATAATATTTTAGGTTATGTAGACAAATTGAAATCTACCCAATCTGAGATTCTCTTCCTGTCATGGTCGACGACGGTATTTACGCACTAACGAAAACCCAGCATACTAGACCAACCCGGCCGGCTGAATCATAGAACTTGGAGAATTTAAAAGTTATTACTTTCCTTGCCCTATTACCATAGGTAAGGAGAGTATTGCTTTCCGAAAAAATTAAGGTACCCCAATTTCCAAATTTCTATACGTTTCAAGGTCCCCTGAGTCCAAAAAAGTGGTTTTTGGGTATTGGTCTGTATGTGTGTATGTGTGTGTGTGTGTGTGGTGTGTGTGTGTGTGTGGTGTGTGTGTGTGTGTGTGGTGTGTGTGTGTGTGTGTGTGTGTGTGTGTGTGTGTGTGTGTGTGTGTGTGTGTGTGTATGAGTGTATGTGCGTCTGTGTACACGATATCTCATCTCCCAATTAACGGAATGACTTGAAATTTTGAACTTAAGTCCTTACAATATAAGGATCCGACACGAACAATTTCGATCTGATGCAATTCAAGATGGCGGATAAAATGGTGAAAATGTTGTCAAAAACAGGGTTTTTCGCGATTTTCTCGAAAACGGCTCCAACGATTTCGATCAAATCTATACCTAAAATAGTCATTGATAAGCTCTATCAACTGCCTCAAGTCTCATATCTGTAGAAATTTCAGGAGCTCCGCCCCATCGCAAAGTTTGATTTTAGATTCCCAATTATCAGGTTTCACATACAGTTTAAACAAAAAATTTCAAATGGAACAGATTGAGCATGATAATCTCTACAATTAATGTTCACTAACATTTTCACCTAAAATTCAAAATAAGCTCGAAACTCGAGAAAATGTTATTATTTCAATTGCAAACTGTTGGCAACTGTTGATTCTATTAAATCATTCACTATGAAGAGATAGCAGACCTCGTGTGTCTCCAGCGTTATAGTCCTGTCACCAGCAGGCTTAGATCTTTGAATAGTAGACTTGAGATGCGCGGGAATACGTTATGTATATAATAAGTTGTGTGAGTGCACCACACCAGATTTTATTATCTTGAATTCTGCTAACGGCACTGACAACTGAATTGGGAAGAGAATGCTAAAGAAACTATATAGTTTCAAATTGTATATAAATTCATATAGTTGAAACATATCACTTCAGGTGTACAGGCTATACATAAACATATTTCATAATAATGTATCTACAAAACAGAAACTCTGAAGCCAGGCAGTCTGATCAAAGCATTATGCAATGGTTAACTCTGCCATACTTTGGTGCAAAGTCTAAACTAGAGTAACACATCATTAAAATTTACCGATATTCCGGCCGCCTTACCAACTGTTTTACTCACCTACCAACTGGCGTGTGAGGTCAAATTCGTGCCAGGAGGCTACCTGATACCATTGTGAGGTTCCCGCTAGTTTTTTTATGGTTCTTTGAATAAATTACGGCTCTAAGCTAGGTGAGATTGTTAAGTCATACTGTCAGCATTACTAGAATCTAGAAGCATTGGTGTTATTCACAAGGAATTCTGACAGTTTAAAGTGAACCACTTCATAGTGAATTTCACACTCACTGGCAGTATCTCTCATAGATAACACTAGTAGTTCTGTGAACAGTAGACCTCACGCAGTATTCTCATCCACAAGTAACTGATGTCAACTGTTTTAAATGTTAACAAACTCAGTTCACGTTTGAATTTTGTATTCCATATGATATAATTCATCCAGTTCCGTGATGATCTTTCTATCTGATAAAAATTATTGTTTAGAATGAAAAATATTATAATTTCTCAAGCATTATTTAGTTCATTCGTTTATTTTTGTTCACCTATTAAATTAGTTTTTTCGAATGTGAGAATATTGATACTGATGGACACGCATAATAATACAATGACTGCAGAACAAAATATTGAAACCAAAGACCTTAAAGCTGCGATTAGACCAAATTTATTTTTAAAAAATGTTAATAACTCAATCCTTATAAATTATATTACATTGACAAAGCTTATCATACACATGATGAACTTATGTGTTTGTCAATTTCCGTTCAATCTAATAGAATCTGTAAGGATTAAGTTATAACCATTTTGTTGATAACTTTGGTGTAAACCCAGCTTAAAGATGCATAGTATGCATCTTTAAGCTGGGTTTACATTAAAGAGGTATTACCTCTTTAATGTCTTTGCTTGAGACTATAGATCTTATACAAATACAGTAATAGACTGGCTTCTCCATACATCTATGTAATCACTTGTCAGCTGATTTTATGATGAATAATTCTATAGTCTGATTTTTACTCTAATATTGGCGTATGAAGGAGGCTCCTTTTTCCTTTTATATTATCCTTGAAATGCAAAATTTCCAAAAACTTTGTGTATACGTCGACGCGAAATTTAAAAAGGAACATACCTGTCAAATTTCATGAAAATCTATCACCGCGTTTCGCCGTAAATCTATCACCGCGTTTCGCCGTAAATGCGCCGTAATAGTATATTTCGCACCTAGGGCCGAAAATGAGACTTTTCTGGCTCGAAATCGGTTTTCAAGTCCGAGGCCGTAGGCCGAGGACTAGAAAAGATTGAGAGCCGGAAAAACATTTTTGCCCATGGTGAGAACGTAATTTTTCGCCACACAGAAAAATAAACAATATATATATGAGAATAATAATATTATTCTCATTGTCTATTATAAGCACTTCCGAAAGCAAAAGTGGAAGGTCATAGCTCTAGCAAATCTGAATATCAAGAAATTGTCCAAGTATTTTTATTTTTTATTCTGATTTGTCTAAATAACCTAAAATATTATGTTCAATTATGTAAGAGGTTGAGTTTATACTTTTTATTCTTCCAAATGACAATAAGATGATATTATTATAAATGTTTTAATTATTGAATGATAAACACAAATAATGAAAAGTTTTTGATCAGCTGGTTTATTACACTTGAAAAAGTTTTTGATCAGCTGGTTTATCACACTTGAAAAAGTTTTTGATCAGCTGTTTTGGCACACTTGAAATTCGGTCAATCCGATGTGATCTGAATGTCAATGGAAGTTTAGGTTAGAAGTTCTATCCTTCTATGAAAATCGAATTATTTGAATAGTTTATAATCTTATCTGTATTTTATTCATTTAAATAAAATGATAGTATATTATTACAGAATACTTTATTGAATTCTAGAAGCATAAAATGATTCCGTTTATCCACCATGTTCCGTGATAAACGCTTTACTAGGAGGTTTGAGGTTAGATTCTATTATACTCTGAAAATTGAATTTGAATAGTTTATAATATCTCATTTGTATTTCATTCATCCAAATAAAATGATAGTATCTTATTGCAAAAACTTTATTCAATTCTAGAAGCATAAACTGATTCCGTTTCATAAACTATTTTGTAAACATGTTCACATCAAATCAGAATCAGCTGACTTCAAGGTTATTTTACAGCCCTAGGGCCGTAAAAATTTTACCGGCCTGGTCAGAAAACAATCACTTTCGGCCTCCATATGACGCACGTAAACCAGCTCATTACATCCAAGTGGGGCGAAAACATATAAACATATTAACATTTAAACATTTAAACATTAAGAGAAATGCCAAACCGTCGACTTGAATCATAGACCTCACTTCGTTCGGTCAATTAATGCTCCCTGATTCAACTAATGCTGACAGTTTAAAATGAACCACTTCATAGAGGATTTCACAGTTCACTGGCAGTATTCCTCATAAATAACATAAATGCTTCCAAATTAAACTAATGCTGACAGTTTAAAATGAACCACTTCATAGAGGATTTCACAGTTCACTGGCAGTATTCCTCATAAATAACATAAATGCTTCCAAATTAAACTAATGCTGACAGTTTAAAGTGAACCGCTTCATAGTGAATTTCAGACTTACTGGCAGTATCCCTCAGAAATAGCATTAATGCTTCCAGATTCAACAAATGCTGACAGTTTAAAGTGAACCACTTCATAGTAAATTTCAGACTTACTGGCAGTATCCCTCAGAAATAGCATTAATGCTTCCAGATTCAACTAATGCTGACAGTTTAAAGTGAACCACTTCATAGTAAATTTCAGACTTACTGACAGTATTCCTCATAGATGACATTAATGCTTCCAGATCCAACTAATGCTGACAGTTTAAAGTGAACCACTTCATAGTGAATTTCAGACTTACTGGCAGTATCCCTCAGAAATAACATCAATTCTTTCTGGTTCAACTAATGCTAACACTCTTCAATGTTTGATTCCATTACAAACTGCTTGTTAAAAATAATCACTTTGAACAATTAATTAAGACATAGCAGTCAGTTTCAATATATATAGAAAACCAACTACATCAGACACCCTTATCCACCAGACCTCCAATCACCCCACTCAACACAAACATGCTGCTTTCAAAACAATGATCCATAGACTAAACACCATCCCCTTATCAACAGAAGATTACAGTACAGCACTCAACACAATAAAATTCTTGGCCCAAACTAATGGCTATGATCCACTACTTATAGACAGAATCCAACAGAAAATGAAAAGAAAAACTCAAAAGCCCAGCACTGAAAATAACAATATTATTCTCATTGTCTATTATAAGCACTTCCGAAAGCAAAAGTGGAAGGTCATAGCTCTAGCAAATCTGAATATCAAGAAATTGTCCAAGTATTTTTATTTTTTATTCTGATTTGTCTAAATAACCTAAATATTATGTTCAATTATGTAAGAGGTTGAGTTTATACTTTTTATTCTTCCAAATGACAATAAGATGATATTATTATAAATGTTTTAATTATTGAATGATAACACAAATAATGAAAAGTTTTTGATCAGCTGGTTTATTACACTTGAAAAAGTTTTTGATCAGCTGGTTTATCACACTTGAAAAAGTTTTTGATCAGCTGTTTTGGCACACTTGAAATTCGGTCAATCCGATGTGATCTGAATGTCAATGGAAGTTTAGGTTAGAAGTTCTATCCTTCTATGAAAATCGAATTATTTGAATAGTTTATAATATCTCATTTGTATTTCATTCATCCAAATAAAATGATAGTATATTATTACAGAATACTTTATTGAATTCTAGAAGCATAAAAATGATTCCGTTTATCCACCATGTTCCGTGATAAACGCTTTACTAGGAGGTTTGAGGTTAGATTCTATTATACTCTGAAAATTGAATTTGAATAGTTTATAATATCTCATTTGTATTTCATTCATCCAAATAAAATGATAGTATATTATTACAGAATACTTTATTGAATTCTAGAAGCATAAACTGATTCCGTTTCATAAACTATTTTGTAAACATGTTCACATCAAATCAGAATCAGCTGACTTCAAGGTTATTTTACAGCCCTAGGGCCGTAAAAATTTTACCGGCCTGGTCAGAAAACAATCACTTTCGGCCTCCATATGACGCACGTAAACCAGCTCATTACATCCAAGTGGGGCGAAAACATATAAACATATTAACATTTAAACATTTAAACATTAAGAGAAATGCCAAACCGTCGACTTGAATCATAGACCTCACTTCGTTCGGTCAATTAATGCTCCCTGATTCAACTAATGCTGACAGTTTAAAATGAACCACTTCATAGAGGATTTCACAGTTCACTGGCAGTATTCCTCATAAATAACATAAATGCTTCCAAATTAAACTAATGCTGACAGTTTAAAGTGAACCATTTCATAGTGGATTTCACAGTTCACTGGCAGTATTCCTCATAAATAACATAAATGCTTCCAAATTAAACTAATGCTGACAGTTTAAAGTGAACCACTTCATAGTGAATTTCAGACTTACTGGCAGTATCCCTCAGAAATAGCATTAATGCTTCCAGATTCAACTAATGCTGACAGTTTAAAGTGAACCACTTCATAGTAAATTTCAGACTTACTGACAGTATTCCTCATAGATGACATTAATGCTTCCAGATCCAACTAATGCTGACAGTTTAAAGTGAACCAAATGCTGACAGTATAAAGTGAACCATTCCATTGTGAATTTCACAGTTCACTGACAGTATTCCTCATAAATAACATCGATACTTCCAGATTTAACTAATTCTGACAGTATAAAGTGAATCATTCCATAGTGGATTTCACAGTTCACTGGCAGTATTCCCCATAAATAACATCAATGCTCCCAGATCTAACTAATGCTGACAGTATAAAGTGAACCATTCCATAGTGGATTTCACAGTTCACTGGCAGTATTCCCATAAATAACATCAATGCTCCCAGATCTAACTAATGCTGACAGTATAAAGTGAACCATTCCATAGTGGATTTCACAGTTCACTGGCAGTATTCCTCATAAATAACATCAATGCTCCCAGATCTAACTAATGCTGACAGTATAAAGTGAACCATTCCATAGTGGATTTCACAGTTCACTGGCAGTATTCCTCATAAATAACATCAATGCTCCCAGATCTAACTAATGCTGACAGTATAAAGTGAACCACTTCATAGTGAATTTCACACTCACTGGCAGTATTCCTCATAAATAACATCAATGCTCCCAGATTCAACTAATTCTGACAGATTATAGTGAAACACTTCATAGTGGATTTCACAGTTCACTGGCAGTATTCCTCATAAATACATCAATTCTTCCAGATTCAACTAATGCTGACAATTTTAAGTGGATTTCATTATAGAAGTTGGGGTGATTCTGGATTAGAAGACTAGATAGTAGACATAAATATATTGCTAACAATCCGATATAGATATAGACATAATGTGGTCTATAAAGATATAGACATAGACCACATTAAGACATTAACGATATAGATTTAGACATAATGTGGTCTATAAAGATATAGACATAGACCACATCAAGACATTAACGATATAGATATGAATACATAGACATTAACGATATAGACATAAATATATAGTTAACAATCTGATACACCGACGGCTATTGAGATGCTATAATGGGATTCTCTTCAAATTGTCAGTATCGGTTGAATGGCTAGCATTGATTCTATTGATATGAGATGCAGACGATATAAAGTGAATATTTATAGTATATTGTTGCTGTAGTTAATATAGGGTGTTCCGTTTTTAGAAGATAACGACGTTTATAGCGTTTGTTCCACGTTATTAAGGGTATCCAAGCGTAACGTTAGGTATATGTCTGGGAGATTTTCATTGCTCTGTGTTGTTCAATTCCCTACAGGTACTGTATTTCAGGATACAGTTCAATCAGAGACAAACTAGTATAGTTCTATTCGTTTCTCTGTGGCTCAATTCACTGTAGATGTGAAAGGATAAAGCCTGGTTTACATTAGAAGAGCTAGTGGTAGAATTCCCTCTGGGCAAGTACTAACTATCTTGTGAACTCTCCCAATGAAAACGCTCATGGTAGAGTACTAGTTTTTAGTAGAGTGGGATAGCACCGTGGGATGGTACTCTACCATCTGCCTTCCCCCACCACCGATTCTCACTCCACTCTACCACTACTATGCAAACGAAAACAGTCTCGAACTAGTAGAGTAGAGTCGTGCCGTAGGCTATCAAGTTTAAGAAGTATTGTTATTTATTAAGAAGTATTAATTTTTCAAGAAGTGTTAATTTATTAAAAAGTATTGACATTTTAGGGTTAGTTCTGTTCACTAGACAACACATTTTACCTACTATTCTCAATTGTAGTGAAAACAGTTTCTCGATCAAGTGAGTAGAGTAGAATTAGATCGGTAGAGTTAGTATGCCAGTTACTCACCACTAACTCTACTAGTGGAAACCAGGCTTATGTGTTATAATGCAGAGCTTAATAGAAAAGATTCTACCCTATAGTGAATAGTCCACGTTATGGCAGTATTTGATTAACATTAGTGTTGATATCCTTGTCTATCATTCGACAAAGCAGTTAGCGCTATCCTTCTCCACCATAACGTTGCCAGATCGGTTTTCAACAATGTACAAATAAAATTATACAACAAAATATTCAAACTCAATTATGAAAATGCATCATTAAAACTGTGTCCACACTGAACAAATGTTCGACAAAAATTTTGTTGAGAAAGTTTGGGCAAATTCTATTATGTTTGACAAACAATGTTTGCCCGTGGCCAGTGTGGACGCGTCACCAAACAAAATATTTGTAAGTGGGAAGAACAGGGTTTATGTTTTACAGCTGTCAACTCTGAAAATGTTTTGATAAACAGTAATTTTTTGTTTGACAAACAATGATTGTCCAAACTTTTTAAAATGTTTGTCCCTGAGCTCCTCAACAAACATGTATGTCGAACATCTGGACACGGCTTAAGAGAGATATTTCCCTGACGAATAAAATATATTTATTGAATTCGAACAGTCAATATTACATCAGATATACCAGTATCAGATTTTTTCATAGAGAGCAGTGGCAAGGAGGAGAATCGGCACGCTGTTTTCCTATCTTACTCCACTGCCATTATAACGTGGACTACACTTTAGAACGGACATATTCTTTTCCCAGGTACTG